>NC_057699.1:2823343-2833037 GCF_014466175.1 Vespula pensylvanica | reverse complement strand
GAGAGAGAGAGAGAGAGAGAGAGAGAGAGAGAGAGAGGCAATGCGCATACTCATGAAGTTGAAACGTTTGGTAGGAGGAGGATCGAAGAAGATGGGATGAAAATTTTCGAGTAAAAGAGACGCTCGAGACGGTGCAAGTCAAAAGTAATTCAGTCATATTCTCTTTACGATATGCTTTTGGTTATTCTATTCCAATAAATAAATACGCACACACATACGTTCTTTAAAATATTCTATATGTGTATCTACACCTGATTGTATCAAAAATTGTATGCGAGTGAAGGAAAAGAAAAAAGGGACAGAAAAAAAGGAAGAAAATAGTCAATTCTCGTTGCCATGTTTGTCACAGCAGTATTAATGGCTAGCTTGATTTATCATTATTATCGTCATCGTCGTCGTCGTCGTCGTCATCATCATCATCATCATCATCATCATCGTCATCATTATTACTATTATTATTATTATTATTATTATTATTATTATTATTATTATTATTATTATTATTATTATTATTATTATTAACAGTAGGATGAACAAGTCTGCGGAGAACGCGTGGCATCGAAACGTAATTAAGCGCACGAGTTTCCAAACGGGTCGCTCGCGTAAGAGAGAGAGATAAAGAGAAAGAGAGAGAGAGAGAGAGAGAGAGAGAGAGAGAGAGAGAGAGAGAGAGAGAGAGAGAGAGAGAGAGAGAGAGAGAGATAGAGAACAGTGTCGTGCGGACACCGCAGAGTCGCGGAATTTCACGTCGTGCCGCGGAGAACACAAGAGCGCAGTCACCGATCGGCATCGCGAGCGAACGCATCGAGGTGGTGCGAGCGTCGGCGCGTTTGTCCTTCATTACGCACGAAGGAAAGTGCAGTCATCGACGTGCATACCCGTAGGTATGCACACAGGGGCATTAGCTCCCCCAAAGCCAGCCGGTATTAATTCCACTAATTGGACGTGGTTTGGGTCGAGGCAAACATCGGTCCCCCTACCGATCGAGGGCCGCCTTCTAGTTGGACGGCGGACATCGATCTCATGATCGATCGCTTTCAAGAGACAAAGAACGATTCTCGCGTTATCTCGGATGACCGAACGACTGAGCGAATGAACGAGCGAGTTTGTCTTTTGGAAGGTCGATTCTATTTCATTTTCTTTCTTTTATTTCTACGTAGGAATCAGACTCGAATACGAGTAATGTATCTTCTCTTTGTTTTTTAACATTTCTTCTTTTTTTAGGATTCAGACTTAGAATGAAAATAAATGAATGAGACAGGTTGCATCAATTTTTTATTTCCAGGTACACCCGCCTATCTATCGATATATTTGAAAATACATTTTTAATGGACGATACGAAAATGTCCTATATTTTCTTTCCTTTTTTTTTCAATTTTTTTTTCTTGCACGTAACACGATAAAAACTACATATATTGTCATGGTTAAAGATAAAGGGTCTTGCGAAAAAGAAGAAGAAAAAAAAAGTATCCTAAGGTAAAACAGCGAATATTTAGCGGATAATTTAGCCCCTTCTGGGGTCTAATGATGCGCGTGAAAAGAGACAAAGCGAACAGGGATTTTGGAAAGAAACGTTGTGTCCTTTTCGTGTTGGTCGACCGGTCGAATCGCGAGTTAGCCCTTTTCGCTCGAGCGCCAACGGTCAATGAACGTTAGGCCCATCGGGGTCTCCCGTTTCGTTCGGGGTTGGACGAGGTCAAGGGATCAGCTGCGGTCGGCGAACGTATGCGCGAAGTTACGGAATATACGTACACACTCTCTCTCTCTTTCTATCTCACTCTTTCAAACACAAATAGACACCTACACGAATGTAACGAAGGCGAGGAGAGGGTCTCTCCTTCATCGGTAGATCTAGGTCACCGGGCCGATGAGGGGATGACCGGCCAAAAGAGAAGAGGAGGAGGAGGAGAAGGGGTGGAGGCTAGTACGTCGCCCTCTTCCTTTCTCTCCCATCGACTCTTGAAACATCTATGACAAGATAATCGGACCAGGCTTCTGCCTCTCCCTCTTTCTTGCCAACGCATTCGCCTTCTTTCATTGGATTTCTCAGAAGTTAGTTCGACTTTTGAAACGTTTTTTTTTCAAGAGAAACAAACATTTCCATTTATTTCGAATAATTATTGTTTTCTCTTTATGATTAGAGAGTCGCGTGCATCGAAAAATAATCGATTTTCTTACCTCAGCTTTTGGAAATTACATTGAGGAAACATCAGTGTAATAGAAGAAGCACGATCTAATTAGATCTAACTAGGGAGAAGAAAATTTCTTTCTCTTATTTTTTCTGTACTTTTTTTTTTTTTTTTTTAAGTCGACGCAACCTTCTGAAAAGCTGAAAGTACTTGAGTAAATTTGGAAACGTAACTAAAACACGGTGGACATATAATAGTAAGCCTTCTACTTGTACATTACCTGGCACCGACCTATCAACGTCGGCCGATCGGTTCACGAGAAGGAAGAAGGAAAGAAGTAAGAAAGAGGGAGAACAAAGTTCTCTCACGTTTTTTCATATTTTTCTTTTTTTTTCTTTTTTCTCCCCTTTCTTTCTTTCTTTCTTTCCTTCCTCCCTCGCAAGACACACTCGCACGAAAAGTTCACCTCCGGGAACAGTCGGTGGATACGTACGCCTTGGCTATGGCACAAAGATATTAAGCACCCATACCCCGACAACGACGACAACGACAAGAACGTTGGTGATGGTGGTGGTGGTGGTGGTGGTAGTGGTGGTTGGGATCGAGGGTGGGAAAGTGGCGGTGGAAGCTTGGTAGGGGTCAGATGAGCTCGCAAGAGAGACTGAGATAGAGATAGAAGGATATCGAAGAGTGGGGAAAGAGGGAGAGAGCGAGAGAGCAACAGAGAGAGAGAGAGAGAAAGAGCCAGAGAGCAAGAGAATGAGAAAGAGAAAGAATGAGAGAGAGAGAGAGAGAGAGAGAGAGAGAGAGAGAGAGAGAGAGAGAGAGAGAGAAAGAGGTTCGTGGGCAAAAGACGACTAAGATGTGTAGGAGGGGAGAGAAAGATCGCGAGGAAGCGGAGTTACCTACGGAAGAAATAAGTGCGCGCGTGTAATGCTGATGGCGAATATGGTGGAGGTGGGTGGGAGGAGTACCGCGAGAGAGCGAACGATCGATTCGAACGTAGCCGGCGACATTCTTTGGAGAAGAGAGGAGGGAGGGAGGAGGGCATGGTCCCTGGGAGGTGGAGGAAACGCGGTAAAGAGGGCCGTCTCGCGGTAGAAAGAGACGGAGAGAATGTTAGAGAGATCGTTGGAAGGAGGGCGGGCCGGAGGATCTCGACGTATACCTCGGAGAGAGGCTGGAGGAGGTGGAGGAGGAGGGGTAGAAGTCGCGAGGAAAAAGAAGAAATCCCCACTCGTAGAACCGTCAGCGCCGCCGGTACGTTCTCTCGTCGAGTCGTACTGTCCTCGGTCTCTTTCTCTCTCTCTTTCTCTCTCTCTCTCTGTCTCTCTCCGTCTTTCGTATGGAATCGTGTGTCTGCGCGCGCGTGTTACTGGCTCCCGGGAAGCGCTGAGAGAAGCGCCGTCGCGCTCTCTTCTAGTCAGTCCTCCTCGTCTGTTCTCGCCGTTAGTCGTGGCTTGAAGAACCGAAGCGCGTTCCGTCGTGCTCCTGCCACTGTTGGGGTGGTGGTGGTGGCGGCGGTGGTGCTGGTGGTGGTGGTGGTGGTACCGAAAGTGGGGAGGATAAAGAGAGAGGGGTGGCAGAGCACCGGTAGACCCGCCACCAACCGAGGGAAGGTTCCAAAGGCGTCGACGTTCGGTCTTCAAGAGCCAATCGTAACGTTCGTTCGTTTGCTGGCTCCGCCAACCGGATTGCCTGGTACGCGCAGTGAACGCCCATCCTCCCCGTTCGCGGTGCTCCCACTGATGTTTTTATTTATTACATCTGTGACTGGGTAGGGAAATACTCCGGACTCGACCGAGAGAGCGTTTGCCACTTTGAGAACGAGCGACGCGCGTCCCTGCGCGAGTTACCGTAGTCGTCGTCGCCGTCGTCGTCGCCGTCGTCGTCGTCGCCGTCGTCGTCGTCGTCGTCGTCGCGGTGATTTTCGTCGTCGTTGTCACCGCCGTCGTCGCCGTCGCCGTCGTCGGCGCTGGCAACCCTCGTCGTCGCGACCGCGTTTTTAACGATCTCGATCGAGTGTGATCGCGAATTGTCTGTGATTCTCGCGAAACGTTATCGGCATTGTTGTCGTCGTAGTTGTTATCAACGTTATCGTCGTGCTCGTTGTCGTCGTCCTCAGGACGTCCTGGACGTCTCTGTTGGAGCCAATGACGTTGCGATGGACGACAAATGGACGCCAACTCGTCCTTTCGTCTAAGTGTTAACATCGAGACTCGCCAAAGAGATATGATCAAGACTTGTCGTGTTCTCGCGTATGGTGAACCTCGTACTTTCTCTTGCGATCGCACGGGACAAGGATTTCTCAAGTGACAGTGATAAGATTTATTGGGACGGTCGACGTTGTATGTAACAACGACCCGGTGATCTTAAGTCCGCGTGTTTTTCTTCGTATGGTGATATACATCTTCGCGAGCATCTTTATCCGTCTTCGTTCGTAAAAGCGGTTCGTTGTTGTGACTTTGACGATAAGGTCTGCTACTGTTAAAACGACCAGAGAGGAAAGTGCCGGAGAGTACACGTAGAAGTAGAGTCGACGGAACAAGAAAACGAAACCAGCGAGAAAATTTAGCCATCGATGGACCACGGAGCGATGGACAGCTCTTCCGAACACAGCAGCCGTGCCAGTCCCGTAACCGGCAGCCCAAAACATCCTCACAGTCCATCAGCACAACAGAGTCAACAGCAACAGCAGCTGCACGGCTCCCAGCATCAGTCCTCCTTACAACAATCCCACCCACGAGATCAGTTACGCGAACATCAACAGCAACAGCAGCAGCATCGAGGTGTACCGACACCAGGCTCACCGACGAGAGGATCACCACCGCAGGGTCTTCCCCTGAGTCCACCGCCTCTGTCGGCCGGGGGAGGACCCGGTGCGCCTCCAGGAATGGTACCACGAATGCCGGGACTACCGCCACCGGGACTGGGTCTCTTGGGTCAGTTAGGTGGTATGCTAAGCGGTCATCATGGATCGCCTTTGGAATTGATGGCTGCTCATCACGCTGTACTACCACCCAGATCGTACAACAGTCCACCGCCGATCAGTACCAGTGATCCAACGGCGAACGAATGCAAACTCGTCGATTACCGCGGCCAGAAGGTCGCTGCCTTCATCATCGCCGGTGATACCATGCTCTGCTTGCCTCAGGCCTTCGAGCTCTTCCTCAAACATCTCGTGGGTGGTTTACATACCGTCTATACCAAGCTAAAGAGACTAGATATCGTGCCGTTGGTATGCAACGTCGAGCAGGTTAGAATCCTACGCGGTCTCGGAGCCATCCAACCGGGCGTCAATCGTTGTAAACTTCTCAGCTGCAAGGACTTCGACATTCTCTACAGGGACTGCACAACGGCCAGGTAGGTGAAGCGAAAATTAATCAAGCAAATCCACGATCGGAAGATTGACAGATCGTGTGTGAAATCGGTAATCGATGGAACCAGTTTTAAGATCATCTAACTTGTACACAGACTCGTGCTAATCTCATTTTGTTTCAATGGAAAGCTACCTTTCGAGAAAGATACTTGTCAATTCGTCGCACGGAATCCCTCTAAAAGTCACCGACAGGCTCGCTCGATAATTCCAAGAGATAAGTCAACCTTCTATAGGAATCATCGCGCTAAGGCCTTACTCGCGGAAGCTACGATCCTCGCATACATTAATAACGGATGGTGTCGCCCCTGGGCAACACTTTATCTTCGCCCATCCGCCTTTCGGCGCTACTGCTCGGCCTAAAAGTACTTTAATTGTCTACCACCTACCGTTCCTTAAGACTTAATCATCGTTTGGACTTGTTGCCTGCCGGCAGGCAACGTCCTAAACTTATCGATGCATTCTCGCGATAGTAGGTATTCTTTCATCTTCAATAACGCGTATCTTTATCGACGCATTTTAGTGTCAAGTAAGTAACTGATCGAGTTACGTTCGACGAGCTAAAGCATCGTTAACACGAGCATGGCACGTGCTCGTGTTTCTAGGATTGTCACATTGAGTACCGTGCCAACAGGTGTCCCTTTCACGGCAGTTTCTCTGAATGAATCGTCCCCACCGGGAGTGAGAGAGAGAGAGAGAGAGAGAGAGAGAGAGAGAGAGAGAGAGAGAGAGCTACAGAGAGCGAGAGGTGGTGTACTACAAGCTTACCCCACCTACGCTACAGACGACAGACGAAACGGAATGGTAAACGGAACGAGGGGATCCCAACTTCACCGAGAAAATGTTGTCAATTTCATCTTCGATTTCTAGTCGACCTCCCTATCGATAAAATTCTTACGTTCGTAGTTCGATCGAGTCTAAAAGTTTTCTATACTATTTTAAAAGATACTTCTCGTGTTTCTTTTCGCTTTGCCGATCAATGATGTATCTGCTTTCGTTGAAATCAAAGCACGTCTCTCGGACAACACTTGTCCCGTGAGAAGCGTGCCGTAGCAGTCACAACGGAAACGGATTCAACGCGACACAGAGAAGGGAGAAAGAGGATCGAGGGAGAGTAAAGGAGAAAGAGAAAGGGAGAAAGAGGGAGAAAGCCGTAGGGATAGGGATCCAAATAATCCCAGTCGGAGTCACAGAGCAGAACTCTGCGAGCCGTCGGCTCGTGCGGATCTTCTTTTCTTGAAGAGATTGTCGAGATTCAGTTTCCATTATTCTCAATTGTTCAGAGAATTATGTACTTACTTAGGTATTCAACGCTTTAGCAATCTAACGTAAATATTTTCTCGTGACGTTTATTGTCAAACTGATTAGTCATTGTAGTTAGAGTGACATAGTTAGAGTGTAGACATCGCATAGTAGAAATCAGCTTTATTTTCATCGTCGATGTTTCCGAATCAGTAACCGTCGGTGAATGAACTGTCAAAGGTAAAATTCTGTCGTTGCAATGAAATTGTATCGTAAAATGCGTTACGTAAAAATGATTAATATCCGAAGAACCTTTCGATTAGTTAGAGAATCCCTAAATGATATTAACTATTCCATATTCTTTCTCATTCCTGATCGTCATTGCGATACGAACAGAAACTCTGAATTACCTGGCTATTGAACATTATAACAGATAAAAAGAGTCGAAAGTTGTAACGAAAAATTAGATGATTAAGAGGTCACGGTAGAGAGCTTGTGTGTGGTCCGATCGCGTGTACCATTGGCATCGTTACACTCTGATAATGCACGACCATGCCAGTAACGGCAACAACGACTACGGGGAAACACAGATCTCTTGCATTTACAATCAAATACCAAGCATGTATATATACACATTTTCATCGACTACGACTATCGTAGTTGCAGCACTTCTACGAGCTACAGCCTGCAACAGCAGCAGCATCATCACCACTACTACTACCATTACTAATACTACTACTAATACTACTACTAATACTACTACTAACAGCACCAACAACAGCAGCATCGATGCAACAGCATGCATCGAGAACCGCATCGATAATTCAAGAGCTTTTTTCTTGCGGTTTGCCGGAGCGGCGCCAGGTGCGATACTTCGTTCGTTCGTTCGTTCGTTCGGATTTGCGATGATATAGAATCAATGTTCGAGGGTTGACTCGTGCTTTCTTGGGACGCATTTCATTAGGCGAATTAAACATTTTAAGCGACGGAAAAGTCCATCGAAGTACTCGCTTTACGACCTTCGTCCTCGATCTTCCAAAGTTTTTCTAGCAATTTTGACCAATTAGAAAATTAGTAAGTATCGAAGTTTTTCATGTATCTATGTATCAGAAACAATCGTTTTTATGATCATTCAATTTGATTTACCTACTATGTAATATTAGCTACTTAGCCATGGGCTCACTTTCCGCAGTTACTTTTTATCAGATTAAATGATAAAATCTAATCGTATGTGAAGATCTCTTGTTGACCGTCCCCTATCGATTGACGTCAGAAAAGTAAATAAATCGATCTATCTATTCATTCCCATCTATCTTACTTTTCCACGATTCTGTTTTCGATCGATCATCATCTCCCTTTGGATCTCCCTCTTTCTCTTTTTCTTTCTTTCTTTCTTTCTTTCTCTCTTTCTTTCTTTCCTTCTCGTTTCTTCTTCTTCCTTCTTTTTTCTTTTAATAGACAACTAATTAAAGACGAGAGGGCTCGTTGCGCACGAATGTTCACTGCCATCCAATGGGATAATATAACCAGCTAGTATATAATCGTTGCTTCGGCCGAGTTAGGCAAATTAATTAATATAATTGACTCGACTCGTTAGCCGCGTACAAAGAGGGGCCGCATTATTATTTCCTTATCGATCATCGTGACTATCGCGATCGCAATAGGTACAGAATGAAAGAGAGAAAGAGAGAGAAAAAGAGAGGAGAGAGAGAAAGATGAGATCATTTTAAAATGAGTATCGTTGATCCAGTGCCTTTTTCCGCCTTCGCATATCGAACGAAGATCGTTTTTATTTGCTTGATCTTTAATGTTCGTCATTAAATCGACGTTCAAAATTCTCTCTCTCTCTCTCTCTCTCTCTCTCTTTCTTCCTCTCTTTATTTTTCTATTTAATGCTGTCATTAATTCCTCTATCTCTTTATTTTTAATAGATTAATAGGTAGACTAGTATCATTAATAGCAGTCAAAGTCTTTTGATAATGATGAAATTCTAAGAGATAGATCAAAGAAAAATAAAGAAGAATAGAGGAAGAAACATAGTCTTTCCCGTTTTATTCATTTCCTATTTCTTTTCTCTCTCTTTCCTTCTCTCTTTTTCTTTCTTCTTTTTCCCGTGACCATCTATGTGTCTTCTTCCCATCGTAACGCCTGAAAACACCGTAGCGCCGTACGTGGGAGCACTTGAGCGTCCCTGGACTATAATTCTATGCACTATTAGCCGTTTAATTATAAAATTGTGCATAGATTAATTGGCTCTCGTAATGGCCTGAACAATGCACCGGCACGTAGAGTACGCAAAAGAGAGAGAGAGAGAGAGAGAGAGAGAGAGAGAGAGAGAGAGAGAGAGAGAGAGAGAGAGAAGTAGTGAAACAAAATTATGTGAGTTAGATAGAAAGAAAAAGACAGACAGAGATAGATAGATAGATAGATAGACAGAGAAAGAGAAAGAGAGAGAGAGAGAGAAAGAGAGAAAGATGGAGAGAGAGAGGGAGAGAGAGAGCTCTTTATTAATATTTATTTCCACCGTTCGTTATTTCAACGTTCTTCGTTGGTGCATAGTCCTGATGCATCGATGCGTACTTATGAGGAACACGGCTCGTCTAACACCCATCGTATTCTTGTGTCATGTGTAAGTACGTGTGTATGCGTGTGCCCGTTTTTTACGTTCATAAATCATACGAATTAAGCGCGATTTGAATATTCCTCGCGTTTCTACCCTCGTCTTTATCGAGGCTTCTCTTTTCACGATTTCGTTGAGTTTCATTCTCTCATTCCTCTTTTTTTTTTTATAAATTCAAAAGAAACAACTCAATTGTACTTTTTTATTTAAATTCAAAATTCGTTTGATAATTTCTATAAAAATTAATTTAAAGAATGATCTCTTTGAAAAAATTCTTATTCAAATAGGACTAAAATTATCTACTCATCTTTTTTTTTCAAAACTCTC
>NC_057699.1:2800788-2823333 GCF_014466175.1 Vespula pensylvanica | reverse complement strand
CTCTCTCTCTCTGTTTCTTTTCTTCGTGTACACGTTTAACAATTGTATCGGTTATGGCAGCTGGCCTTCTATTTCTTTCTCTTTCTCTCTCTTTCTCCTTCTCTCTTTCTCTCTTCTTTTTTTCCTCCTCTCAGAGCCGGTACGATATTATAAGGGCTCGTATGACCCCATTGTTGGCTTTGCTTTTGATATAGATACGTGGTAGACTTTATAGTAGCGACTACCTACGCTTGCTGCGTCTAGCAAGCTGAACCACCTTTCTCTTTCTCTCTTTTATTCATCGTTTCTAATCGTATAGAAGAATAAAAATAACGTATGTATCTTACCAATGCATTTTCAATCGAGATTAGAACGTTCCACGTTGATTCTTTTTTTTCTTTCATGAAATAATAAAGAAATTTTATATAATCGTTTTCTCGTCGTAGGAAGAAAAAAAATTGATAAATGTAATTTTCTAAGCCGAAGGACGTTATCGATTTGCAAAGTTCTCGTACTCAGAGAGAAGCTTTAATTCCTTCTTACAATCGTCTCTTAATTCAGGAAAATTAATTGAAAGCACAAATCTGGGGAGGAACTCCTTTCTTTTCATAACATTCACCAGGCAACAACAGCAACAGCAACAGCAACCCTCGTCGCCACCACCCTCTTCGTCCAGTGCCGTGCACCACGCTCGTAATTCCTGGTAATTAATAATCTGCAACAAGTAATAATAAAGCCAGTAATCCGGCTGGCTGGCGTCGTGGCAAGCGGCGTTCTTAATTCTAGATAATTAATGCAAAGACAAACAAGAAGGATTAAATCGTCTCTATCTTTCTCTCTCTCCCTCTCTCTTTCTTTCTTCTTTCCTTTCTCCCTTCCTCTCACTCTTTCTCTCTCTCCCTCTCTTATTCGAAATCTTTTCTTTGCAAATCTCTTTCCGATTATTACCGTCGTATCTCGATGTCAAAGATGGCCGACGGAACGAACTGTTTGCCAGAGATTCCAACGAAAATCTCACATTTCCTTTTTAATATATACTTTAATAAGAATTTGTAAATTCGATAAAATTAGTTAATAAGCGTAACATATGAAATATGTTAATTGGATTTTGTTAATTATTTGATCGTTAGATTTTTATCGTTATGTTAAAATATACATATGGCTCTACAAAGTAAATATCTAAATACACAAAATACACATGCAAGGTGTATCGTTTTAGGTTTGAAATGTTTCCTGATTCAACGTAAAGAAAAATCGTAAGGTAGCCTCGTGAAAAGCAAGAACTAGCAAGGAACTCGATAAAAAGGCTTATCGCTGGCACGCTCTCCTCGTACTTGGAAGTTTCAAACGACACGAAAGGGACACGAGCGTCGCGCTCATAAAATCCGTCCAGGTCGTCGCGATTGCGAGCTACCTGAGAGTGAGCGTGATCGAGATCACGCGACACTTCATATACATGTCTAAAAGTACAATATATACGGTTAAAATCCTTCTGTTACGAATTATACGGTAAAATTATTTTTATTAGATACGAGAGGTGAAAGATATTTTTTAAAGGAAACGATCTCGAAAATCACGAGAGTCTAATATACGAACTATTAATATAATTCCAATTGAAATAGATAACACGCAAACGAATCAATTTTTATTTCTTCTTTTAATTTTTTTTTCTTTTTGTAATATTAATGAGAAGAGACAGAGTTTAATATCAAATTGAGTTCGAGTAACTAAAGTCACAATATTATTATCGATGAAAGAAAAAAGAGAAGAAGAAGAAGAAGAGATCGTTTCCTCGACAGGACGATGAGAACGCTTATAGTACGTCTCATAGAAAGGGACAGAAAAGTTGAAGAGAGAGAGAGAGAGAGAGAGAGACGAGGAAAAGGACGAAAGGGCCCATGGCTATAATCATCGAGGCTTCTCGATGGCGAGATACAAATGCAAGTCATCGGGCTCCGTATTGTATCGCAATGGCGCCAGGCTCCTGTTCAGCAAAGAGTCTTCCTTTTTCTTTTCTTTTTTTTTATTTTCTTCTCCCTTTTTGCTACACGTTGATTCTTTTGCGAAAGTTACTTTTTCGTTATTTCCCAAGCGTTACAAATGATTTTATTTGAAGTTCTATAACATCAGAAAACATTCTAATCCTAATTCAAAAAATTGGAATAGCGTATTCTATTGAAAATAATAAAAAATTTAAAGAAAATAAAATACAAGAGTTTATGTTATATAATTATTTGTTAAGAGTTGCCAGACGGTCACATGGTCGATCGATCGATCCTCGTGCCTGACCAACCCTACTCAGATTTTATCGTTTTATATATTCGAAAGAGAAAAGTAGAAGTGGAAGAAAGGTCTTCGAACCTAGTTGCATTTCGAACGTACATACCGTTTTAACTTGCGATAGGAAAATTTTTTTTCAAATTCTCATCCTCTTTTTTCCGTGGCCTTCGAAAGCTTAACTTGTTCTCTTTTGAACAGCAAACTTCGTACCGACGGAAATCGATCGTTCCGGAACGTACCAGTGACCCATATTAAAACAGCTGACTATGCTTGGAACCCGCTTCTTGTTCTTTACCCTCGAACCACCCTCGTAACGGCGGTTACACCCTCCTCGCATACAACACCCCTCGCAAACGTGTCTCCCACGTGCTTCTATAATCCGATCTCTCATCGTTTCCTTTTCCAAAGCTTCACTTTGTTTCATGCATTCTTCCATAAGAAACTCTTTATTCAAAATACTTTTCATTTATATTTTATTTAAAAAAAAAGAGAGAAAAAAATTGATTCACAAAAAATATTTAAAAAAAAAGAGAAATCAATGAATTTGTACGAGATAAAAATAATTTTGCTTAAAAGAACTTTGGACTTGCTTTAAATTCATTTCGCAACCTTGACAATGCAAGACATTTCTATAATAAAATTGTTTCTTTTTTCTTTCTATTTCTTTCTTTTTTCGTTTGATTCTCCTTCTCTTCTCCTCACTCCTCGATTTTAGTGATTCCTCCCGGTAATGGCAAGCACGCACGCTTCTCGATCTTCTTCCTGCATTTAGATGCTCGAACGTTTCGTAGATGCACTCACAAATTGGCGAGATTATGCTAGGGATCGAATCGATCGTCAATGCCAATCGTGATCGACGGATACTACCACCAATACGTTATTCATTTCCTTCGACATCGATCGTGATCTATACGCTTGGGAATGGCCCTTGACAAGCAGTTACAGTTCTTATCGAGTAAATCATCTAGATCGTGAGTAATACGAATACATTTAGATAGATCACGTTCACATTTAGACAGATTTCATATTATACACGATCAACGACCGAGTTGATCAATATTAAAAATCAAATATCTTGAAAAGTAACTAACAATTCTAAAGATCAAGAGCTAACAATTTATTATATTTTTGTTTCTATCTCGTCTGATAATAAGTAGATACACAACGGGTATATGTAGTTATCTTATCTAAAGATCTTGATAGACAGAAAGTTTTCAGAGTCGTTTAGACATTCCTGAAGAATGATCATTCAAACAACCAAGGAGATTTCCACGAGTCGAAGACAACTACTCGTTGGAAATTCTCCCTCGTATACTTCCCCTAGTACTCTCGAAGCAATTACCCTCGAGTGGACACGCGACGTTGTGGATCGTGTCGACGAGAATGTTTCGACCTTTGAAAGACACCTGAATATTGGAGTTTGAAGAAGCTTTAAAGGCACCTATGCGTATTTACGTAAATTTCGAATCCGATCGAAGACGTTTGAAATAACACGCGAGAAACTTGGCGATGTTTGATTGTAATAGTAAGTAGTAGTAGTGGCTGTCACAACGATACTCTTGGTAATTTCGAGTGATTCGTGGACGACGTCAGCGAGCATATCGCACCCCTTTCTCGCGAGAAGGGTTTTCGTGCGCACGCCAGCCACTCTAACTCGTTACACACGGTAATTAAACGACGCACGAGAACCCAAAGAGTAGTAGTAGTATTGGTAATAGTAATGCTAGTATTAGCAGTAGTAGTATTAGGTACGTAGGTAGGTAGGTAGGTAGGTAAGGAAGGTGGTAGTGATGATGGTGGGTAGACGTAAGGGTGTACTTAAGTCGCTGTTAAGACTCTTATTTCTACAAGAAAATGAAAACGGTTGTGAATTTCCTTTATCTGCGATGATTTTTAGCCTCTTAAGTATTATATTATACATTCTGTAGGGGGTTGTTCTCTCTCTTTCTCTCTCTCTTTATATATATATATATATATATATATATATATATATCTACTACATACGTGTAAGAGACGAACAATATGTTACGATTATCTTGTTTGATAATAAAAGAAACATCACGTTCGTTGAATCAAAGACAGTTTTCGATGAAGAAAACTGAAAGGATTGGAATACGAAAGAGGCCTCGTTTTGTTAGGTTCGCGTGCCTTAGAGTTTGGCGTAACGTCGTGCGTCAATCAAAGAGGGCACTTGCTAGGGTTCCTATAGTAATGATCCCTGTACTCCATGTCGAGTCGATCTTACGTACATGGACGCCTGATAGTCCATGATATATCCGCGAAGGGTACCCAGCCCGAGTCAGTCCAATCAGCTCACTCATAGCCAACTCGGCGTTTGCCAGGCGTCAGGCGAACCGAGGAGCCATCTTTACACGCGTTCGCCTCCGCTCGCGTGATGCACGCATGCCTTTGCTTCTTCTTCTTCTTCGTCTTCTTCGTTCTTTCTCTGCCATTTCGTCAACAGTTGCTTGCAGTTGCTTACTTCTCCTTTTATATATATATATATATATATATATATATATATATATATCTACATGTCTCTACTATTCGATAAATTCTGAATCTTACTGAATCGTATCATGCTTTGTAGATTACCTATTAAGTAATAATAGTTAATTACCTGTTCTAAAACTAATAAGAAGAGTTTTTATATAGATATATAATAGATATACAGATATCTATATAAAGATAGAACGATTCAGGAAGAGTTAGAGGAAGAATGTTGAAAATAAAAGAAATAAAAGAAAATAAAAAAAAAAAGAATAAAAAAATAAAAACGTAAAAAAGGAAGATGCATGTTCTAAACAGCATCCACTTTCACGGTAGCACTGAGAAACTCCAGTCGATACAATACACTCCATATTACGCTTTACAATCCAAGCCAATTTAACTTCGATCGAAGTGGAGACGATTCTTTGCAATTTCATCGCTTTCATTCCTCTCTCTCTCTCTCTCTCTCTCTCTCTCTCTCTCTGAATAACACAAGAAGATTCAGAGCCGGTTCTCGATATATTTCGGAAGGCATCGTTCTCTCCTGAAATACGTTCGTATCATTCGAACACGTTCGTTATACACGTCGGAGAGTGTCTCGGCTTTCTTTTCGCCGATTTGATTCGGGATCGTCGATGTTCTCTTTCGCGAAACATGCCGAAGAAGAAGAAGAAGAAGAAGAGGAAGAAGAAGAAGAAGAAGAAGAAGAAACAGACTATTCTCTCTTCGCCATCTTTTTCTCCTTTTCCTTCCCTTTCTTCCTCTTCTTCTTCTTCTTCTCCTTCTTCTTCCAGCATCTTCACGACGGTGCCGTGATAATGAAAGGGCAATTTAGAACGATCCGAGAAACGATTCGACTCGGCGAATCTCCGACGATCGAATCCCTTTGGCCCTCTCATTCAACCCGACGAGAGTCAAAGAGCGATCTCTCTTTCTCTCTCTCTCTCTCTCTGTCTGTCTGTCTCTCTCTCTCTCTCTTACTTTCTTCCTTCTTTCCAAGCTCTCTTCTTCCTCGATAAAAGCGACGATCGACGGTTTCACGCATCCGAGGTAAACGATAAACTTGTGCCTCGGTGACGATAATAATATCTTATTACGAAGCAACACGCGAGCGAGCATTCTATCCGCTATCTCTAACTTGTAACGTTTCGCAAGTATTAGCTAGTTCAAGATCGTCTAAGACGAATCAATTCTAAATATATCTAACCCTTCAATTATTTTATAGAAATATTCGACAATTTTCTTTTGCAAAATTATTAAAGTCTTAAGTACTTAAGTGGATTAAACAGTCTTCGAATATTTCCAAGAGAGATTATCATATTGTTTGTAAATAATAATAATAATAATAATAATAATAGTTATAATAATTGAGAAAAAAGATATTTTACATGTTTCTCACTCTCTCTCTTTCTCTTGATATTTTGTTTTTCATCGATCGCGTGTTTTATTCGCATCTTTCTCTTTCTTGAATGAGAATCGTCTCAAGTGTTTCAAGCGTTCCACCTACGCAGCAAAGAGAGAGAGAGAGAGAGTCTCGATCTCTTCTGAGAGAGGCTCGAGCGATTATTATCGCCTGACACGAGCCATAAAGTACATTTTAATTCGACCGTACCAGCGATATAATAGATAAGAACGGGCCAGCTCGTACGGTACACATACTACGATCCGAGAGACAATCAGAATTGCAAAAACGGACTTGCTTTCTTGATTGGCCGTATAATCGTAAAAATCGATGATTAATCGGAGATGAGGCTTGCGTGAAATGCCGTAGAGAAGAAATTTAATCAATGAGAATATTATATATGTCGCAATAATATATGTATATTATAAAGTGATTGATAATTACACGTATGTACGCATGTCATACGTGTACGTACGTGCGTGCATTTAAAATAATTGGTGTATCGTGCTTTTTACTGATTTTATAAAAAAAAAAAAAGAAAAAAAAGTGATATTATCTATAATATTATTTTTATATAGGTACCGTGTAATAATATAATATACCTATAGGAATTTTGTTAAATCGCACAGTGATTTTCTTCTATCAATAACAAAAGTAACAATAATCGTCGCGTTTGAACTATTCTTAAAATAATTTATCGGAGATAAATAAAGCATATTAAAAATGATTTTTTTTCTTTTCTCGGTCGAGCAGTCACGTCGCAAAGCCGTCCAAGTCGCGATTAACAGCGAATCAACGTTTATACACGTTCCGGTAAATCGTTTTTGATCGCGGCCAGCGTTACGCAAGTTCTGCGGTCGTTTTATCTCGCATCACCCTCACGATTCTTCGAAGTGGCCGATCTCGTGAAAGAGAAAGAGAAAGAGAGAGAAAGAGAAAGAAAGAGAAAGAGAGAGAGAGAGAGAGAGAGAGAGAGAGAGAGACCCGGTTATGAAAGAACGAACCAGTCCAACAGAAAGGAAAGGAAGCAATGTAAGAATTCCGTTGCAGAGAGGGGCATTTCGTGAACGGCAATATTCTGTTGTTTGGTCTACTTGCTCTTTTCTTTTCCAGATTTCTTTTCTCTTCTCTAACTCTCTCTATTTTTTCTTTTTTTCCCCTCTCCTTTTCCTTCTTTTCCTTTCTTTTTATTTATTTCCAGCCCTCTGAATATCTGCAGGATACTATTTTTCATTGGCCTTCTCCTAAAGAGTCGTATTACCTTTTCCTTCCCAATCGTTTTCATCGTTATATCGAATGGATCATAGAATCTCTTTACGAAATCTCTAGATATATATGTATATAATAGGTATATTGCATCAGTCAAAGTAGACAGTCAATAATTAGAGAAACAAGCTAAATGTTGATAAATGAATGTATATTAATCACGTAGTCAAACGTGCTAAAAATAATGAGATTTCAAAGATAGTAGGAGAGATAGAGATAAGGATAGAGACAGAGAGAGAAAGACAATATACTTTTCTAACAAAAGTTTGTAAATAAGTACTTCTTTGATGAAACGATATTTTAGTTTTTGAATAACTGACCTAGCCCGGATTCGGACACACGTTGAACCGGTTTCGAAAAGAGAAAAAGAGAGAGAAGTCTCGTCGGTGTCTACCAACGATGGAAACATGTGTCTTACGTCCTCCTCCCCCTCCTCCTCCCCCTCATCCTCCTCCTTCTTTTCCTTTTCCTCTCACCACCAATCCTTCCTTCTTTTCTCCCTTCAGTATTGCAACGTACGAGCTTATATATATATATATACATACGTATATACATACTTACATACATAAATACATACATATATAAATCCGTAGAACACGGTTGCACAGTGCAATCGCTTGTTTTCGATTTTATCTGCACGATGCTCATAACTCGTGCGTTGCATGCCTATCTACTCATCTCGATTCTTTTCTCTGTCGGCTTACAATTTCCCCTATTTTATTTCTCTCTTTCTCTCATTCTTTCACTCTTACTTTACATTTTATCAGTCACACGAACACTCGCAACTTTAGTTCGAGGTAAAAGAAATGTTCCGTCGTTTCTTTAGTTTCTTTTTTTTTTCTTTTTTTTCTCTCTCTCTCTCTCTCTCTCTTTTTTTTTTAAAGAGATTAATAGTCTTGTAAAACAGAGAAATCCGATGATCTGAACCGAGTTTGTAATTTTTACCAACAATTAGCAATTGAAACATTTTGACAAGAGATGTCAGATAGTATGTATATATCTATATAGATATAGATACAAATATATACATGTATACATATGTATACCCATGTGTCTCTCAATCAACTTGTCCGTTTGTTAATAAGCCGTCGAACGAAGAAGATCAAAAAGAGATAGAGTGTGAGAGAGAGAGGGAGAGAGAGGTCAATCGAACGAGATCGCTCCAGGCGAACTAGAAGCCGTGTTGCAGCCTCCGTTGCTGCTGTATCAGGGATGCTAGTGTAAGTAAAAGCAAGAAAGCTGTAGGTTTGAAGAATAAAATGAGTAAGAGAGAGAGAGAGAGAGAGAGAGAGAGAGAGAGAGAGAGAGAGAGAGAATCTTAAGGAGCGTTCGAGATGTGGGAGATAAAGAAGGAAACGAAAGAGATAGAGATAAAGAGAGAAATAGAAAGAGAAAGAGAGAGAGATAGAGAGAGAGAGAGATAAAGAGAGAAAGAGAGAGCCAGGGAGAGAGAGAGAGAGAGAGAGAGAGAGAGAGAGAGAGAGAGAGAAGGATTGATCGAGGCACGAATATCGATGAATCGAAATGAAAACCAAACAAGTCCTCCCCAATCGACTTCCCAGCACCGTTCTCGCATCCTCCCAGTCCGCCGATAATTGATAGAATAAATTAAATCATTTGTCTTGGCGAGAAATTAAAAAGGTAATTTATATACGCTAAAGAAAGAGACAGAGAGAAGGATGGGCCATATCTCTCTGTTTGCTCTCTCATGCTTCCTGGCAAAGAAAAGACGAACAGAGAGAGGGAGAGAGAGAGGGAGAGGGAGAGGGAGAGAGAGGGAAGACGATGTACATAAATACACCTACGATTATTATAAAGATCGATTATTGTATTTGATGAAAAAGTAAGAGATAGAAATAGAAAGTGAGAAAGAGAGGGAGAGAGGACAAAAATGAGAGTTTGCTTTAATGGAAGGTAACAGAGTAAAAATTGATGTGGATAAAGCAAGTCAGGGTTATTAAAGAAAGAAAGAGAAAGAAAAAGAGAGAAAGAGAGAGAGAGACACTAAATCGAATTGTTCAAAAGAATAGAAAAAAGAGGAAGAGAGAGATCGAGAGATAGAAAAAGAGAGAGATTCCAGTCAGAGACCTCGCTATGATGATTCCTTTTGTTTTTAACTTGGCTTTCGATTTATTCCACGCTGATGAATCAGGTGCGGCTCCTTCTCTCTCTCTCTTTTTCTCTCGTCTACTTCTTCTTGGGACTCTCGAGGTCGAGATTACTTTTGTGGGCGGGTCGCTTTCTGTCAGTGCCTCCGAGGGTTGCGTCCAGGTATAGAAATGCTCTTCTCCTCGTGTGTTCAACGGCGCCGACGTCCTCGTGGTCGCAATCGCCACCACTACCATCAGAATGGACCTTCTTCTTCGTCTACTTCTTCTTCTTCTTTCTTCTTCTTCTCCTCCTCCTCTTTCTCTTTCTCTTTCTCCGTTTCTTTCTCCTTCTTTTCTTTCTCCTTCTTCTTCATCGTCGTCTTCTTCTTGTTCTTGTTCTTCTTCCTTTTCTTTCCTTTTGCTCGTTTCTTTCCTCGCGTCTCCTTTGCTTGATTTAGATTGGAATACGAAATACGAATCCCACTAATTACTCCCTCGTTTTCGAGCCACGATATTGCTCTTATTCCGGTCGACCTCGACGCCGAACTCGATTTTACTCCTCCTCCTCCTCCTTCCTTTTCTTTTTTCTTCTTTTCTGTCTTCTCCTTACCACAAACGTGTCATGTATCGGGTATGCAGAAAATCAAGATGATGCATTCGTTAACGTTGCAGTTTAATTACGGATGAATAACAGACAGAGACAGAGAGAGAGAGAGAGAGAGAGAGAGAGAGAGAGAGAGAGAGAGACAGAGAGACAGAGACAGAGAGACAGAGAGAAAGAAAAAAAAAAGAAAAAAGAAAGAGAATATAAGTGATTACACAATTTCTTTTCGATCATTGAAACTTACGAAGTTTTCTTTTATAAAATAGAAAAAAATTTGACGTCATAAAAATATGTTACATTTTATACGTACACATAGATATTTTGCATGCATGTGCATATGCATCTCGTTTTTTGGCTCTTGCCTGAGAAAACAGACGAGGCCGATCCAGGATGGTCGGCCCGTCAAACGTGGCCTCTCCCCACTTTCTCTCCTTTTCTCTCTCCCCACTCCGTACCCTTTTAAAATCCTCTTCCCCTTCTCGACAACCTTCGCTAGTCTCGCTTTGGACCACCGCCGGTAACTTTCTCCCTACTCCCAATCCAATCGTTCATCCTTCTTCTCTCGAGAAGAGCATCTCTCTCCCTCTCTCTTTCTATTTCGTCGTTATTTATTAGCAATCGTAAGAACGATGCGCCTAAACCAATATCATTAACGGCGCCAACGCCATAGAATACTTATTGGCTTTGCGAACACCGATCGAGAGACGCAAAAGAGTGAGTTTTCTTTTTTATTTTTGTTTCTTTTTTTCTTCTCTTCTTTCTTTCTTTTTTTTTGTTTTCTTATTTTCCCCTCGTTCGTTCTGTCTCTCTCTCTCTCTCTCTCTCTCTCTCTCTCTCTCCCTCTCCCTCTTGAAAAAGATAACATCTTATACCACCATAGTAGTCCTTTCTGAGATCTTAACATATCCATGAACTACGACGTGTTACTTTAGCTTTTTTTTTTATTTTGTTTGTAAAAGCTGTGTTAATTTTGATTGAACAATACAAGATTCGTCAGATTAATAATATGATTAATGGAATATGATAAAAGATCATGTATTTTGAATAATATTTAATCAATTGACCATTACGTATACAATATGTGTTTATGGATAGTAAATGATAATAATTATTTGTGAGATACTTGACGAATACCAATATAATAATACGATAGTATTTTTTTCGAGAATTATAATATTATTGATTATTAAATAAATTTGATCTTATTTAATAGAGAATAAAAAAAGTCTAGAAAACACAAGAAGAGCTTCGATCGAGAAACGTTATCATCTGTGAAAACAAGTCTGTGAAACCAATCGGCTTCTGATATTTATTGTAATTTCAAACACGTGATCTCCATCTTCACATATTCGTTGTAAGCGAAACATAGAAGCGATCAAGTGTTTTGTTTACAACAAAACTGCTCCATGAAATATTGTCTGTAAACGGAGTCTATACTCTCTCCATCATGATTCTACCGATTCTCTTGAACCCGTAAAGACTTTCGATTAAATCATTGATCAAAGAACTGTCTACATGGAATCATTTAAAATTTAACAAATCGTTTAACAACAATCTCGAATGATTGACTCGACGAAAACTAAGTTTAGGTATTCGTGAAATTTTAAGTACTTATGCACCTATACGAAGATATTTTTTTTAGGAAATATTTCATTTGTTTTTATTTTATTTTATTTTATTTTTAATTATAACAAATATACATAGATATGTATGTATATGTATACTATAACTTCATTAGAAAAGAAAACCCATAGAAAATATTTTCAAAGCGATCGAATAAGAGACGAATTATTTATTTGTATTCGTTTTGTCGAAGTAATACGAACTCGAAAAATCGACAAACAAAAAAACAGTCTCCATTCTCGAGAAGCAGCAGCGACGGACGATTTGTTCGCGCCGCGGGAGTCCGGCTTAACGAAAATAAGCTAACTTCTCACATAATTCATTGGGTTGGACTTCGGTTTAGGCCCGAAGCTCTTACAGCCTCCTTTTTCACCACACCGAACGAATACAAATAGAAATCATTAATGGTTTTCTGTTTCAACGTGTTCGAACCAAACGATAATGATTCGTTAATGATTCCACGCGTACTATACATTAGTACGGTTAAGTTTGAACCATTTCCCTTTGCCCTTTGAAAATAGAACTTTGTACTTTAGTGGTTTTAGTTCTCTCTTTTACTATACGTAGATAGGTAGGTAATACATATGTACAAAGTAACTTGGATCGTGACGGAACACGCGTTGATGGAACAAACGAAATTTCACGCGGATTAGTTAAACGATTCACTGAAACACTGGCCGGAGTGTGTTCACAAAAGAGAAACCAGCAGGCATAATAGTATAATAAAACGTAGCTCGTGGAAAACTCATTTCAGTTAGAAAGCATTAAATATATTCTTTCTGTTTCCTATATTTTTTTTTCTACGATCTTGATACACATGTGTGCGTGTGTGTCTATTTGTGCGCTGTGTGTATATATCTAATCCTAATAATAATAACAAGAGAAAGAAGAGAAGAATTTTTAGATCAACGTTAAACTGTTTTATGAGTGAATTTGTATTTTTTCTTTCGCCCGATGAGAAAAAGAAGGATCGATCGAAACGGGACATACGGTTCTATTCTATTCTAGACACGAAACGTAAAGTCGGGGTGACGAAGTAGATACGAGTTTTCCTTTGCTGTTTTTTTCTATATTTTTTTTCTAAACCAAAGTATATGTGTG
Source organism: Vespula pensylvanica (assembly GCF_014466175.1). Taxonomy (NCBI): domain Eukaryota; kingdom Metazoa; phylum Arthropoda; class Insecta; order Hymenoptera; family Vespidae; genus Vespula; species Vespula pensylvanica. The sequence continues at coordinate 2,810,498 of NC_057699.1, read as the reverse complement.
TATGTGCGTGCGTAGGTAATAGAAAGAGAGAGAGAGAGAGAGAGAGAGAGAGAGAGAGAGAGAGAGAGAGAGAGAGAGAGATACAGAGAAGGAGTCGTATCGATCAATGACACAAACGTTTTGTACAATACGACCCCGTTTCTTTATTACAGTCATCAGTCATTCGGTATAAATATTAAATTCGCTAAAAAACTCAACTAGTCGCATAGGAAGGAGGGGAGAAAGGGAGGGAGTTTAGAACGGGACGGGAGGGAGGGTTGAAGTTGCAACGTCAGCCGTATCTACAAAAGGCAGACGGAGGAGCAGCTGACCGATAGCGTCGATTGCTGGATGATGGGGTTCCCGATATTCCAAATATTTTTTCCGTCTATCCAAAGATTCTAAGGGATCGACGAAAACGATTTTGATCCTTAAAAAAAAAAGACAATGTATTTACGTACGTACATAGGTACTTATTTTATTTATGTATACATGTTTACGATGTTAAGTACGTTTAACTTTAAGGACATTCGAGTCGTGTTTACTTCATGTTATGCGTAATGATATGTTTCTATTTGACCTTTGTTCAAAGACGAGATTAATCTCAGTACGTATTCGACATCGTAACAGATCACACGGTTATTCGTGAGTGTTAGTTATATAACATAGAAATATCGTTAGTTTCGTTGATTGCGTAGAAATAGATTATTACAATTTGAGATTTTAATTAATTATTATATAATTATACGAATTATATTTAATGTTATTTCGTTATATAGAAATTTCGCGGTACAAGGAAATATATACGATTTTGTTAAGTTTTAAGTGAGTGTTTCGGTCGAATATCGAAATTTGATAATCTTTCGTTCGTTAAATAGTTATTTTTTCTCGACAATACCGTACCAAATACTCGTCCAGGTGTTATTCCAAGTGAAGTATTTCAATTATTAAAGAACATGTCGTGGACGTCTTGAAGAGGTAAGTGGACACATAGTATGCGTAGTATAAGAACGTTATTAGAGATGTAAGAGAGAAAGGAAAAAGAATGAAAGAAAGAAAGAAAGAAAGAAAGAAAGAAAGAAAGAAAGAAAGAAAAGAAGTAAGGAACGAACGAACGGATGGCATCGAGACTCGATGGAGACGAGGGAGATCATTGTTGAAGAGGTGTAGGAACAAAACTTATTTTGCGAACGAAGTATAGGCAAGGGTTTCAACAGCTATTGTCACCGTCTGTCGCTGACGATAATGAAGAGCAAAATTGTGTGTATGTGTGTGTGTGTGTGTGTGTGTGAGAGAGAGAGAGAGAGAGAGAGAGAGAGACAGAGAAAGAGAGAAGTGAGGAACACTTTGGATGATTCTCTCTTTCTTTCTTCTGATCAAAAAGAGTACTTGTAACGAGAAGGATCACCGGCTGTTTAGAGACAAAAGAGATCCTTTTAGAAAACTTGTAATTGTCCCACGTAAGCCCATGAATTTTCCTCGTGCTCTCTCTCTCTCTCTCATATTTTGGTTCTTTCTTTCTTTCTCTCTCTCTCTCTTCCTCTTTCCTTTTTTTTTTCGTTACCCAACTCACATTATTATATTTCTTTCTTTATTATTCTTCGCCAAATGGCCGACGAATCCGATGGCAGACGATCGAATCTATTTTACCGCCTCCAAAGGAGGCGGAGTCTTTCTCCTGATGCATTTCGAAAAGGGTGCTAAAGCGTCCTAGGGGTGCTTTCGTCACGTGACGTACTTCATAGGTGGGCTCAAACCCCCCTCTTAATAATCGAGCCATACGCGTTCGTTCACATGATTTCTCACTATAAAGATTTTATCTTTTATAGTTTCATATTATCTAATCTTTCGCTTTTTTTTATTATTTTTTCTTTTTCACAGAAGGAGGGTGGGGGAAGGGGTGAGTTAGAGATTGTATAAAAATATTAGAATTTTTTTGAAATTCTCATCTACGTAAGTAGGAACATACAGGAAAAAAGTATTATGATGGAGAGGAACGCGCATCCTCTTAACACCTCGGTAAATAATCGCTTTTGTAGGCATATATGTATGTATACTCTCGAGCACAATGAGACTTAGCATTAATTAACGAATAAATTAGCATCGCTGAGCTTGGCGAACTGCAGTGATTACATTTTAATGATACCGACTATCAAGAAGGAACAGTAACAAGAGCAGTAGCAATAGCAACGATTCGTGTTTCTCTCTCTCTCTCTTTTTCTCTTGTTCTGCATCTACCTATCTGTCTATCCATCTCTTTCTTTATAGAGTAAAGGTATATATATATTTTTTTCTTTTTATTATTTTCTTCCTCTTCCTATCAAAAAGGAAACATAGTTTATATCGCCAACGAGGGAGTTATGTACAACAACACATCATTTCTATCCATAATTAGTTGCGTTACAATTTTATGTGTTGAAATCATTTATATATTTATTTAATATCTAATTAAATTTTTTACTTACATTAAATCAATGTTAACAGGAACGAGAAAAATTCAACTAAGTATTTCGTCGACGTTCCTATCTTTATCCAAGTAGTAATTTGTCAATGTCGTAATTTTTTTTTTTGTAATATTCTTTTCGCAAACAAAATTATGAAAGACGTATAGAAAATTTGTTAGATAATCAACGTTTAAACAATCATTAAAGAAGATAAATTTTTTTCTTTGTCGAATATAACATTTTTTTTAAATATCTCTCGTATCTTTATTTTAAATATATGAGAAAATTGTCAAGGAGTAATTAGCGATTAGCTTTACCATCCATAAGACTTGTCGCTTTTCCTCTGGTCTCTCTCTCTCTCTCTCTCCCTCTCTCTTGGTGGGCCCTCTCGAAGGGCCACGTCGCGGAGGGAGACTCAAGAGGGCCGGAATTGCATGTCAGCGATATTGCACGCTGCATTATGCATTATGTATGCGAGTACGATGCCGCTTTCACGCTCGAACGTATTCTACGTAGGTACGTACATACGTATCTACTAACGTAGATACGTATGTTACGCGTCGTTGAACGTTTCGTTAAGTAAAGGCGATCAAAATGGCCACAATATACTCGTCTTGCACGATCTTTATGGTATTCGGTATTAGAAATGCGTTTAAGATCATCTTTAAGGCCAAGGTCATTGTTTCTAATTTTTTTCATTTTCATTTTAATTCGATTGTAATAGATATATCAATGTATTTTATACATGTATTAGAATTAAATGATTAATAGAATGTTAGTATTAATATACTCTTGTAATAACAACATTGTTTAAATATATGTGTATATATATATATATATATATATATATATATATGTTGACGAGCACATAAAAAGTTATTTTCATAACATTGGCAGCTAAACCTTGAAACAAATATTTTACTTTCGAAAAAAATAATCGTATATATATGTGTGTGTGCGTGTATAGATAGCAAACCACATTTACGTACATAAATAATTTTATTTTTCTTCTTCCTTTTTTTCAAGTTTATTCACTCGAGAGATTAGATAGGATGAGTCGGTTTAGTGGCGTTATAGCAATGAATTTTTACATTTGTACATACGTACATAGATACATAGATATCGGAGAGTTCAACTATATTCACTCGACTTATTAATTGCATCGCGTGATTATTTCAATTATTATTATTATTATAATTATTATGACCATTACTTACTATTTCCAGATACATTGAATAATGAAAAATTCACGGAAATGTTAGTCCTTGTTTTTTTAATATTACTATAGTAACTTTTACATATATATATTCATGAAGATCTTACAATTGGATAAACAAAGTGAATCATTCATTTCTGTTAATAGAGCATTTGCACTACGTTAAAATGAAACTTTATTGATCGAGGAAAAAAACATGAAGGAGAAAGAGAAAGAGAAAGAGAGAGAAATAAGAGAGAGAGAGAGAGAGAGAGAGAGAGAGAGAGAGAGAGAGAGAGAGAGAGAGAGAGAGAGAGAGAGAGAGATGGATAGATATAAACCAAGCAGATAAGACAACGACGTATGTGATTTTTACGACGGTGTGAAGAAGGTAGCAAAGTTACGGTGTTAACGATTAAACTATAGATAAAAGTTGGACGTATATTGTATTTATACCGTGTTACATTTACATGAAAGGAAGAGACAGATATAAAGAAAAATAAAAGAGAGAGAGAGAGAGAGAGAGAGAGAGAAAGACTTGACATCTAATAATTCTCGAGTTTTTCCACCAACTTAGATCTGAAATCAGAATTCTTTCGTGTGAAATCTACAATCTTTCTCTTTTTCTCTCTCTCTTTCTCTCTCCCTATATCCTTTTTTCGATTATAAACGTTCTCATACTTGTTCACATACGAATATACATATAAAACTATGTATAGGTATGTACATACGTACATATGTAGTTATGCATATAACGATCACTGGTAAAAATCAACGTCACAGTTGATTCTCGAGTATGAATATGTAAATAGTGTTTTATAGTCGTAGGACATGGAAGACGGGACTGGGAACGATAACATTTTTATTACGAGTTAATTTCATCTTAATACCGGCAACGATTCATTAAAAAAAACGTGAAATCCTCATATGTGCGAATATAGTAAACGAAAAGCATTTTAAAAAGTAACTAATAAGTACTTATCTACTGGCACGTGGCCTTAAGGTAATATTCAAATTATTTTACGATATATTGGACATTTATAAATATTTTTCTTTTATTTTTTTGCCTTCTTTTTCCTTTTTCTTTTCTTTTTTTAACTACAAATATGTTAAATAAATTAGAAATAAAGAAGATAAATAATAATTTTTTAGAGATACGAATACAAAAGGGAAGTTGAAATTAAGTAATGAATAGTGAATTTTTTTCATTTTTAAAACAATATATTTTTTCTATTAAACAAATTAGAAAAGAAAAATAAATAATATTTCGTAAGTTTATATACGTATGAAAAAAAATTAAAATCGCCAAAGAATCGAATTAATCGTCGAAACGTAATAAGGATTTCGTCGTATAACAAATATCCATAACTTATCAAATATTTATAAAAGAAGCTTGTCGAAATAGAATAACAATGTTATAAAAATGGGAGCAAACAAATTATCTCGATAAATGTTATATCCGACAAATAGAATTTAATCGGAAAGACGCGTGCGTATTCGTCCGTCGGGTGCGTAGATAAGTAGAAAATTGCTCAGATAAACGAAAGTAACTACTTTGAAATATTTTTCTACAAATAATCAATACATTTGAGGATGATAGTGGAAGGTATTACGTCGACAGATTAGCATTCGAAGTTATATCCATGTTTTCCTTTTTTTATCTGCGATAAAAGGGATTATTTCGTCAATGTATGGCCCTTGCCCCTTGGCATCGAATCATCGAACGGTAAGATTAGAACAAATGGTTTTATGAACAAATGGTTTTTATGAACAAATGGTCCATGGTTATGCGTTCTTTTCTCTCTTTCTGTCTCACTCCGTCTATCTATCTTTTTTTCTTTTTCAATCTCTTTCTTTCTCTCTCTCTCTCTCTTTCTATCTTACTAGTGTTCACGTACCGTGCGCGAAGGTTCTTAAGATCTTAAGTGCAACACAGGCCCTGGGAGTTATGGTAACCGTAAATAATCCCACGACTACGGTAATGGCAATACCTGAGCACCGAGGCATCGTGATTGTGCACGCCGCTACGTACAGCTATTTACCCGAGCCGAGCAACGACGCTTCTTCTCTCTTTCGTTCTTTCGTACTTTCGAGATTTCAGATAGAAACGAGGAGCGTGTTATTAGACGAGGTTCTTTCTTCTACACAGTCGCATACTTATCTCCCCTTTCCTCTCTTCACCCTTGAATCTCGATTTTTCTATCGAGGATCAATAGTTATTTCTTTCTTTCATCTTTATTTTTCCTTCTTTTTTTCTTTTTTCTCCTTCTCCTCCTCCTCCTCCTCCTCCTTCTTCTTTCTTTTTTCTTTAATTTTTTTTCTGTCTTTTTTTTTTTTTTATTTCATCATGCCAATTATCTCGAGATTGGATGATATCTCTTTTTAAGTATTCTCCTATGGGTAAAAGCATCGTAGTATCTCGACGATTTTAATACACGGTCTTTTATTTTTTTAAATGCATAATTCGAGAAATATATATTATCCGTGTATTAGATAGAAACACGTTATAACGATAAGAAAAACAAAAAGAAAAAAAAATTTCGAGCTTCGTGAAACTTATGTTCGTTTAATAATTGTTATACGTTATTACAGTACCATTACAATACAGTAAAGTATCTTTATCGTTAAAATTTCCGTTCGGGTACGCACGGCTGTACCTGAAAGATTATGTAATGTCGGCCCCACGGGGAGAACGGTAGCATCCAAACGCATAATCGCACCGCGGGTGTCATCTTGCATTTAAAAAGGTGCCCAATTTCTCGCCCCCAAAGTTCTCGACGGGTGGCAAGGGGTAAAAGACGTAGGGGAGGATATTTCGTTGCGTAACTTAGAGGACACACTCGCCATCGATGTTTCTGCCCTTCTCTTAAATGCCTTCTAAACCTATCTCTCTCTCTCTCTATCTGTCTCTCTCTCTTTCGCTCTCTCGAAATTATTTACGCCCCGATTATCACACTAAATGGGTCTTCGCTGGATTTTACGCATCCCCGAATTATTTGAGATACGTTCGGGAAAAAGAGAGACACAGTAGCAACGAGAAGAGAGAAGGGTCGCTATTGACGCAAAGCCCTTGCGCTTGATCTTACCGTTCCTCTGCTTTTCGCGAGAATAGAGAAAGTTTTTTTTTCCTGTTTCTCTCTCTTCATTTTTTTTGTTTCCTTTTTTTCTTCCTTTTTCTCTCTTTTTTTTCTTTTTCCAATTCACGTCCTGCATCCCAGTAGCCTCTTCTTTTCGATATTTTTATTTATTAAATAAAAGTATTGACCGCGAATTTTTATATAAAATCGATATCTTCTATATCATCGTTTCTTTGTAATATGCGCATGTAATATATACATATACCGAACGGGATAATTAATATTTAAGATTTTTGTTGTTGTTGTAATATCAATAATGTTATTAATAATTTGATTATACATTCTGTTTATATATTGTAATACACGATGAAAATAATCTTATTATAACGAGTTCGCAGAAATATATTTTAACTTCGTGATATAAAATGAATTACGATGGTAATTATTAAAAGACATTTTGTTAATAAGTACTTACTTCGACGAGTGGGAACGAAAAGTGGCATGTACGTACGTGCTCTCGCAGAAAGAAATAATCGTTTTCTTGTCAGTTTCCGTCGGCAGGAAACGGAAGGTATTTATAAAAGCGAGCTGACACGATCGGAGAAAAAGTATGTATGTACGTTAAGTGCAATTAAGAGAGAGTTCCATTTCATTTCTACGAGTCCATAACGAGACATGGAAAGAAATAATAATAAAAAAAAGAGGGTTACTTATACTCGTGTTAAGTGATAAGAACAAATTATAAATGACTATCTCGTTAATTACCAAGTCATTTTTATCGAAACAACGTCTCATTTAACTTAACATTTTCAAATCTCACGCTAACACGAATAATTATATATATATATACAACGTTTATTTTATTGTTAAAATTAATTAAATATTTTTATTATTACCTTATTGTAATATTATGTAATATCCTTTTTCTTTTTAGAAATCACAAGAAATTAGTTATCGCATTCGTGACCGAGAATTATTGTGATCGAAAATTGGCTAGTGTGTTACTACACATAGGTTCATAGTTTATTCAAATTTTTTTTTTTAATCATCTTCGTTCATTTTATTCGTGACTCGTGATTTTAGTTTCCGTTGGAAGTGCTTTGAAAAACATTCATTCTCGGTCCATTGGGAAAATTATTCCAGTTAGTAGATCCACGAGCCACGGTAATAGGAATTGTGAACACGCGAGATTAAACGAGATATCGCTTCAAATAGCTATCTCTCGAATATGAACGTTTCGTTTCAGAGTAATATACATATACATATAAATATATATATACATATATAAATATACATACATATATATATATATATATATATCACGATATCATTTTTTCCCTTGAGGGTGGCAGATCTTAGCGCAATAATCACGTTTAAAACGCATTCGTTTCAATTTCTTCGTCATTCAAGCAGCCAAAGAGACTTTCCTCTCTTTATTCAGCCGGGCGAGAGATGAAATGGAAATGCAATAAAAAGTTGTAATCGAGAGAGAGAGAGAGAGAGAGAGAGAGAGAGAGAGAGAGAGAGAGAGAGAGAGAGAGAGAAAGGGAATCGTATAGTCAGTTACTCGAAGGGGAGCAAAAGAGCAAAGCAGAGAGATTATTAGACTTCGAGTTTTATCTTTTATTTTATTTTCTTTTTTCTTTCTTTCTCTCTTTTTCTTCTTTTTCTTTTTTTCTATTATTTCCTTCTCAAGCGAAAACGCATTCGACACGGAATAAAGTAATGGACGGGGCTGTTATTATTCGAGCATGAACGTCCTCGAGGCAGCTACAACTTTTCTCCCTTTTATACACCCATAGTGAGTTTTAAAAAAAATCTCCATAGGATAATTTCGTTTTCTATTTGTTAAAAGTTTAGTATTATTTTTAATCGGATAGTTTTGTTATATTTCTTTAAAAGATCTATATACGTACATATTTATATAACGTATTTTATTTAATTAGATATAGTATAAGTATATCTTGAAGATTTATACGTATTGTTTTTTTTTCTTTTTTTTATATATAAAATTAAAAGAATATTCTTCTTTTCATTAAAAGATCGGAAAATCATTTGAAGTTTTACCAAGTATTCGACGGAAAACAAATATGATACTCGATCAAATTCATCGAGGAATCAACGATGAAAATAACGAAATTCACGATAGAAATTGAAAAATGGAAAATCGAACGAAGTCATTGCTCTCGTGAACGATTCGACTGATAGAAAAGGATGTAGGGTGTAGGGATGAGCTTTGTACAATTCGATTTGCTAAGGGTCGAGAGGTCGATTCCTCACATCGTGAGTCAGAAATTGAAATATCTGTCGATATTGGGAAATAAAATGAACCGCATATTTCCTTCCTGTGACTCGTAGGTGATGGTTATTTTAGATGATAGATCTCTTTCATAGCTATCTCTCTATTTTTTCCTCCTCTCTCTCTTTCTCTCTCTCTCTCTCTCTCTCTTTCTCTCGTTCTTTTTTCGTAAAGAAGAAGAAGAAAAGAAATGTCGTAAGGCAAAGTTACGCGAGCGAACTCAGCCGTTTTACCGCGTCGTAATTTATTCAAGGGTACCCTGCAATTAGCGGCCTGCCTGAAATGTAATATCCTGCTATCGTCGCGTTCTCCGGATTCCATTTATCGCAACGAGACGTTTTGCTATTCTCGTGAAAATACTAGAACTTTTGATGGATTTTACTGGATTTACAAAAAGGGATTTTCAGAGAGAACTGCAGAAATTTTTTCTCTTTGTGGAAAATAAAACATTTTTTTTTATTTGCATTTGTGCAAGCTTTCTCTAATATATATGTATATTAATCGAATTGTAAACATTAATTTATAAACAATTTTATTTTTCTTTATAGTAAATTGTAATGTGTCATGTTGTTCTTAAAATACTAATAAATCGAAAGAATTCAAAAGTGTTTATTTAGCTTAATGGTCTAAGGCATCATTTCCACGTTACGAGATGCCAGGTTCGAATCCCCGTCAATCGTCATACGTAAAAAAAAAAAAAAAAAAAAAAAAAAAAA
>NC_057699.1:2790075-2795075 GCF_014466175.1 Vespula pensylvanica | reverse complement strand
TACTCGTCATTTTTCCTATCTCTTATATGTATCTAACGTACTAATAAATTCCTTATAGAAAATTAAGTAGATATATTTCTTCAACATAGTTAGTATCCATGTATATATGAAATGTACTCTTTCATATATACGTATTTTCTTTCCATTCGTAACGCCTTTTGCGATTTGTAAGGATACCTTGCGTACAACAATCAAGATATCACTTAGGTAGTACATTGCACGAGACTGTTAGTCTCGCTGAGAGAAAAAGAGATAGTGGGAAGGAGAGACGGTGAAAAAAAGAAAAAGCAAAAACGAGAAAAAATATATATATATATATATACACAGGGAGATTGTTCTTGATAAGGTACGAAAGCATTTTTGGTCCCGGAGAAATTACACTTTCGTACTTTAATCCTCGAGACAATACCATGGCGTAGTCCGTGGCTTGTGGCCCAGGGCAAAGGGTTGTACGTTCTCATCGACTTTCTTTCTCTTTCTACTTTGCGGTCTCTTCTTGTCGTCTCTCCTCGTTTAACTCATAGTCACCGTCTCCATCTTTCTACCCCCCTCTCTCTATCTTTCTCTCTCTCTCTCTTCTTTTCCAGCGTGCTAATATTTTCCGAAGGGTTGAAATCTAATTTTTTTTCAGAACCCCTGTCTAAATTCTCTTATTTTTTATCTCTCTTTCTCTCTCTCTCTCTCTCTCTCTCTCTTTACTTTTAGATTCTCCTTCTTATTATTCGTTCACCGTGTCGTTCCCAATGGACACAATAAAAATGCCATCTGAAATATGCATCCCTTAATAAAACTGTCCAATTAGAGGAGAGAATGGAATTAAGTATTTAGGGGGTGTCGGAAGACTTTTCCATGGTGGTTCTCAGGTGCTCCCGGAAAACCCTTTCGCGAAAAGATTAGGTTCTTAGGTTCTTCCCCTTTGACCGGGCAACCTTAGCAAAAGAAGGACAGAGAGAAAAGAAAAGTGGGTGGGGAGGATGAGGAGGAGGAGAAGGAGGAGGAGGAGGAGGTAGCCGCTGTGGCCGTATTTCGTCCGAGAAGAGACGGGACTTGAATTATTTATGGAAGCGAGATTTTCTTCTCCCATCCAAGCTTTTTCTACGGTCACACCGATTTATCGCCACCTTGAGTTTTTTCCCCAATGCGTATCTATGTCCAGAATTTGTCTATACGATTTTTATACCTCTTCTTTACTCGTATTTTTTAATGGAAAAATCACACATACATATACATATATATATATACACATATATACCTAAAATTGTTAAGTATTGTAAGAAATATTTAAGAATACACAAATACGTGATAACATTGTTGTTTAAGTTTAGTAAAAGGCTTTCAAATGAAACGTGACTCGAATTTAGAAAAATTCTTTACGATCGTTATTATTAATTATTTCTAATAGAAACTTTCAATCGATTCGCTCGTCTTTGTTTAATTTATGCGATCGATAATATTGAAAGATTCTTGCTATATGATATTTCATATAATCTCTTTCTTTCTCTCTCTTTTTATCCGTCTTTTTCTCTTGGTATTTCGGCATGGCAAATGATTTTGTTTTCGTCGCGGTAGCGAGAATCGAAGAAGAGACAAAAAGCGGATACGATCGGTTCGGCGTTAAAAGGGGTTGGTAGCACGTGGCAGGGACAGGTTGGTCGTTTATAAAATGAAATCCCTCGAATATTTCAGTCGTACAAATCCTCCCTTCTCGAGTTCGATGCCAATGAATAGTACTCGTAGTAGTAGTAGTAATAGGAGGAGGAGGAGGAAGAGGAGAAAGTAACGTAGAGAGTAAAAGAGAGAAGGAGAGTGAAAGAGAAAGAGAAAGAGAGAGAGAGAGAGAAGCAGAGAGAGAGAGAGAGAAAGAGAGAGAGAGAGAGAGAGAGAAATAGCGGTCAAGGCGGCAATCGTAAAAATTCCACGGGGTTGCGATGGTGCATTGGAAATCTGTGTAATTAACCGTAGGAATTTCTGTTCCTATGGGGGATGAGTCGATTAAAAACGCGAGCAACGCCTACAATGAAAATCGGAGGTTGAAGACTTTTTTTCTCTTTCTCTTTCTCTTTCTCTCTTTTCCACTCACTTTCTCTCTTTCTCCGTTTCTTCCTCTTCTCCTCCCTCGTTTTTATATAGGTATATTTTTTTTTTCCTCTCGTCGCTGCTCTCTCCCATCGTACGTTGGCACGCCGTACATTTTTTCGATGCTCGATTAAAAATACTTCCAGTCAATTATACGAGATAACACTCGGTTCTTTTTCTTTCTTTTTTTTTTTTTTTATTTGTTTATTATTAGTTTCAACTTACGTATTTATCTATATACTTTAAAAAGTCGTTCCGACTTTTTCTAATCGTTCTTTTTTTTTTTTTTATCAAGTATGTGTAAAATACGCTCTGTCTTTCTTTTACGTTATTATAAATTATATATATATGTATATATTCTAGTAGAAGTGATAATTATAAAAGAATTTTTAAATGGAAATGAAATAAATATAAGAATACAAATGATATTTCTTTATCTTTAAGACGTTTGTACGAGTATGCGAAAGAAACAGAGAAAGAAAGAAAGAGAGAGAGAAAGAGAAAAAGATGGGAACAGTAATACCTTACAAACCTTAATTGGTACAACTCTATTTCTTGCAAACCAATCTGATCGACTTAACAAACCCTACAGCAAGTAAAATTTATGAGCAATCTTTCTGGATTATGTACCGTTTTACTCGCTGAACTTATCTATCTTCACGCGTACATGACTTTCGTATCAGACTTTTTCAAATATGTATTTAAACGTTTCTCAAGAGCTTCACCTCTACAATTTTAATATTAATTTGAAATGTGTTCTTCGTTTGAATTTTTATGGAAATTATTGGTAAGGAAATATTTTATATTATCTCATGAATTAATTAGATTCATTTTCCATACATAGATACTTTGATTATTTGCATGTTTCTCGATCGTATACGCGATCGATTAAATCTAACGAGTTTTCTGTTGCATTCGCAAATCGATTCGAATTAGATAGGGGATACTTTGAAGGAGAATTTCTTCGAAAGGAAGATAGAGAAAAAAGAGAGAGAGAGAGACAGAGACAGAGACAGAGACAGAAAGAGAGAGAGAGAGAGAGAGAGAGAGAGAAGGAATCTAACGTCGTTCGAAGTAAATTTATACGACTAATACAGAGCTGTGTCAGGACTCTTAATATCCTACGGGCGTACTACGATGAAAGGAGGCGAGTTTGAAAAAGTGCAATATCACGGAATACATAAATGCGAGATGAGGCGATTTGAATGAAAAGCAAATAAATTTCGTCGGTGACTACGTTCGAGACCACCACCGCGACCGCCGCCATCGTGTATATCCAATTTCGTTTTCACGCCGGTTTCATTTATTTCAGCCTCGTAATCGTGCTATCCGACACGGCTATATATGTATACCCCATGATTATAATAATATCGTCATAGTTAGGTCGTTTATACAATGTTACAATATATCCTATAATATAACCCTGCATTTTCGAAAATAACTTAAACGATTGTATTTTTTGATTTTTCTGTTACAGGTACGTTCCTTTAAGGTAGTTATTGTTCCTCCTGAATGTTAACACAAGATACAAGGGTACGTTTTATCATCATAAATGCATACATTTATTCATTCGAAACAATTTTATCCGATAATTACTATTTAACTCTTCTTGTTCTTCTTGTCCTTTTTTTTTTTATCATTTCATTTAAAAAACATTAAAAAACAAATTCGATCTCGAGTATCGTTCATCTGACATAGACGAATGAATACGTTCTATCGATAGAGACGATTTCATGCTCTATGAGAGATGAGAAGGAAACGATCGAATATCATGCTTCTTTTTTTCTCTCTTTCTCTCTCTCTCTCTCTCTCTCTCTCTCTCTCTCTCATAATCTAGTGCTATAGGTGCATCATACTAGGTACAATACATAGGTGCGTGCGAAAATGCATTATTCGCGTCCTCCTCCTACCAGCAGATTTCGTATTACGAAGAACCCCTCCGAAGGCGTCAGAAGCGTGCTACTTTCGATGGATGCTCACTCGATACGACGAGATACGAGTATATTCTGGGGATCGAGATAAAAGAAGCGAGTGGGTAGAACGTGACGAGACAATGGATCATCGGTCCACTAGCCATAATACAATCGCATCAGCATCTCACTGTATTGTTTGCCCTGCTTTGATATCGGCCCGGAGCTCTCTCGATTCTTTCTTTCTCAAGTCTACTATCTTTCTCTCTTCTCTCTTTCTCTTTTTCTTTCTTTCTCTCTTTCTATCACTTTTTCTTCTATTCAGTCATATTCAGATCATCATCCTACTTACTTCTAGGATTTTTTTACTACACGATTTTTTACAATACGATTGAAATTAGTATATGTGCGTAAAAGAGAGAGAATGAAAGTATGATAAAAAGTATAAATTAATTGTACGAAAGCATAGAACGGAATATCGTAATTTTTTCTTTTTTTTTTCGATGTTTCGAGAGCTAACATAAAAAAGAATAAGAATGATAGAGAAAGAAAGAAAGAAAGAGAGAGAGATAGAGAGAGAGAGGGAGTCAGTGAGAGATAGAGAAGATAGACGGTCTTGAAGATTAAACGATAGAATTCCACTGCGCCTTTCCCTTTACTCTTGGGATCGACAAATTAGTACAATTAGAATCCCTCAAAGAAAATTGATAAATTCCTTCGGAACAATTTCGCGACTCATTTCACACGGGGTTGCCCTTTCCCGTTGTTCCTTAGATATTCCTACCGTCTAAGAGAGGAAATAGGACTCTTCGAGCGAAAACTTATCGCGACAAATAGCCGAGAAATTAGCGAGAAATTGAGAGTTCATTTTTTTCCCTCCCTTTTCTTCTTTCTTTTTCTTTCTTTCATTCTTTTTATTTTTTATTTTTATCTTCGTTTTCAACCAACTTCAAAATCTACTACGTCCTTTTAATACGTTCTAATTCGATCATTCTATCGATACTTTTCTATGTG